>NC_092479.1:2460000-2502500 GCF_047495875.1 Pithys albifrons albifrons
GTGCAAGGGGCACGTGCCTGTGTGTGTACATGAGTGTGCAAGGGGGCATGTGCCTGTGTGTGTGTACATGAGTGTGCAAGGGGGCACGTGTCTGTACATGTGTGTGTGCATGTGTGAGTGTGCAAGGGGCACGTGTCTGTACGTGTGTGTGCACGTGTGAGTGTGCAAGGTACTCTATATGTGTGTGCAGGGTTTGTTCACTGTCCGTGTGTGTGAGTGTGCAAGGGACTGTCTCTCTGCGTGTGCACCTGCCCACCCCCACCCCAAATCCCCCTTTTCCACCCCAAAACTGCGTTAAAATCATTGGAATTCATCACAGTCCTAAAAAGGAGATGGAAAAGGCAATTCCAACAGTTGATCTTTTCCCAAAGAAAAGGAAAAGTATTGGGAAAAAGGCCGAAAAATGCTCCCAATAAAGCACAAATATTGAAAAAAGCACAAAAATACGTAAAAATGGAAGAAAATCACACAAAAATTGCACAATAAAAAGTGGGGAAACAAAAAAAAAAACTTCGATAAAAGCTGCACAAAATCGGGAAAAAGAAAACATAAAAAAAGGAAAAAAGGGAGAAATAAAGCTCAAAATTGTACAGAATTTTTATAAAGAAAAAAAAAGAAGAGGGGAAAAAACAAAATATGTAAAAAGCTGCGCAAAACAATCATTTAAAAACACACAAGAGAGGAAAAAGTGCAAAAAAAAAAAGAAACTGGGAAGAAAAAAGGGGAAATGCACAAAAATTAAGAAAAGGCAAAAGAAGGCAAAAAGTGCCACAAATGACACCAAAAGCAAACCCCAAAAACAATAAACAAACAAAAGCAAATATCGGGCCAAAAATCCAAAACATTAAGAAAAATACTAATTTTCTTTCCTAAAGCTGCCGGATTTTGCTCCAGTTTTAGCCATTCCAGGCAATGCCCCACCTGTAAATTCCACAGGATACCCACGAGATCCGCCCCAGCCCCTTCCCCCGTCCTGCCCGTCCCGAGGGAGCCCCGGCGGGTTCTGCCGACTCGGCATTCCCGGAGGGACCCTCCCGGCGCCGCGGGAATGCTGATGGAGGGAAACGGCCGGAGCGGGATAATCCCGGCGGGGCCGAGGGGCTCGAGGGGATTTAGGGGGATTTGCTCCGGGGAAAAGGGTTAAAATAACACCGGGGGGAGCGCGGGGGGGAGGCCCGAGGGCACGGGGTGGGCTCAGCCATCCCATGGGATTCGGGCTGTGCTGGAGAGCCGGGGCCACAGGGATGGGCTCAGCCATCCCATGGGATTCGGGCTGTGCTGGAGAGCCGGGGCCACAGGAATGGGCTCAGCCATCCCATGGGATTCGGGCTGTGCTGGAGAGCCGGGGCCACAGGGATGGGCTCAGCCATCCCATGGGATTCAAGTTGGGCTGGAGAGCCGGGGCCACAGGGATGGGCTCAGCCATCCCATGGGATTCGAGTTGGGCTGGAGAGCCGGGGCCACAGGGATGGGCTCAGCCATCCCATGGGATTTGGGCTGTGCTGGAGAGCCGGGGCCACAGGGATGGGCTCAGCCATCCCATGGGATTCGGGCTGGGCTGGAGAGCCGGGACCACAGGGATGGGCTCAGCCATCCCATGGGATTCGAGTTGGGCTGGAGAGCCGGGGCCACAGGGATGGGCTCAGCCATCCCATGGGATTCGGGCTGTGCTGGAGAGCCGGGGCCACAGGGATGGGCTCAGCCATCCCATGGGATTCGGGCTGTGCTGGAGAGCCGGGGCCACAGGGATGGGCTCAGCTATCCCATGGGATTCGGGCTGTGCTGGAGAGCCGGGACCACAGGGATGGGCTCAGCCATCCCATGGGATTCGGGCTGTGCTGGAGAGCCCGGGCCACAGGGATGGGCTCAGCCATCCCATGGGATTCGGGCTGTGCTGGAGAGCCGGGGCCACAGGGATGGGCTCAGCCATCCCATGGGATTCAAGTTGTGCTGGAGAGCCGGGGCCACAGGGATGGGCTCAGCCATCCCATGGGATTCGAGTTGGGCTGGAGAGCCGGGGCCACAGGGATGGGCTCAGCCATCCCATGGGATTCGAGTTGGGCTGGAGAGCCGGGGCCACAGGGATGGGCTCAGCCATCCCATGGGATTCGAGTTGGGCTGGAGAGCCGGGGCCACAGGGATGGGCTCAGCCATCCCATGGGATTCGGGCTGTGCTGGAGAGCCGGGGCCACAGGGATGGGCTCAGCCATCCCTTGGGATTTGGGCTGTGCTGGAGAGCCCGGGCCACAGGGATGGGCTCAGCCATCCCATGGGATTCGGGCTGTGCTGGAGAGCCGGGGCCACAGGGATGGGCTCAGCCATCCCATGGGATTCGAGTTGGGCTGGAGAGCCGGGGCCAATGGGATGGGCTCAGCCATCCCATGGGATTCGGGCTGTGCTGGAGAGCCAGGGCCACAGGGATGGGCTCAGCCATCCCATGGGATTCGGGCTGTGCTGGAGAGCCGGGGCCACAGGGATGGGCTCAGCCATCCCATGGGATTCGAGTTGGACTGGAGAGCCAGGGCCACAGGGATGGGCTCAGCCATCCCATGGGATTCAGGCTGTGCTGGAGAGCCAGGGCCACAGGGATGGACTCAAGGACACAAGTGTGTCCAGGACACAGGGAGGGGCTCAGGGAGTTGAGTGGTGGGGAAGGACAGAGACCACAGGGATGGGCTCAGCCTCTCCATGGAATTTGGGTTGTGGTGGAGACTGGAGGCCACAGGAACGGGCTCAGCCATAGGAGTTGTGTCCAGGGCGCAGGGAAAGGCTCAGGGATTTGAGTGGTGGAGGGTCAGAGGCCACAGGGAGCAACTAAAACTCTTGTGGGATTCAAATTGTGGGAAAACCAGAGGCCACGGGAATGGGCTCAGGGAATCCAGGGAGGGAGAGGACAAGGGACCACAGGAATGGGTTCAGGAATAGTTGTGTCCAGGACACAGGGATGGGATCAGGAACAGGAGTTGTGTCCAGGACACAGGGATGGGCTCAGGAATAGGAGTTGTGTCCAGGACACAGGGATGGGCTCAGGAACAGGAGTTGTGTCCAGGACACAGGGATGGGCTCAGGAGCAGGAGTTGTGTCCAGGACACAGGGATGGGCTCAGGAGCAGGAGTTGTGTCCAGGACACAGGGATGGGCTCAGGAACAGGAGTTGTGTCCAGGACACAGGGATGGATTCAGGAATAGGAGTTGTGTCCAGGACACAGGGATGGGCTCAGGAACAGGAGTTGTGTCCAGGACACAGGACACAGGGACGGGCTCAGCCTCTCCACCCTCTCCCTGTTCCCACCGCAGATTCCCGCTCTGACTCCCGACACACCCCCCACCCCCCACCACGTGGCCGTCGGGATTTGTCCCGACGTCATTCCCAGCAGAGGAGGAAATCCGGGCCCCCGATCCCTGCTCCGCATCACCCCGGCACTGTCGTGACAAGCTCCTTATCTCCCGGCCCCGCCCGTCCCATCCCAGGTCCCACCCTCGGGAACACCAGGGACATGGAGGTCCCGGTGACACTCCGGATTTAGGGAGGGAGGTTTGGACACGGCTCCCATTTTGGGGGACAAAGTCCGGTCTGGAATCACTTTTCCAGGGATGTTTTTCAGGGTAATAAAATCAGCATCACTGGATGGGACTGGGGAGGGAATTTGGCTTTGCTGGGACTTGATGCCACCAACCAAAAAATCTGGATTATCCCTAAAAATTTAGGGAAAATTTAAGGAGTTGATGCCCGATGCTGAACATCCTCTGGATGGAGTTAATCCACTCAGGGGGGAATTTACTTCAACATTCCCAGTGTCCTGTGATGGATTTGAGCCCCAAGAAGACATAAAATAATTCCCTGAGCCAAAAATCGGCACTTTCCCCTTTTAAAGTCCAGTAAAAATTAAAAAAAAAAAAAGGGGGATTTCCAGAGCTCCACTATCCCAATTCCTTCCAATCCAAAAATAAAAATCATAGGGAAAAGAAATGCAGGAGAGTGCAATTCCAGTCCCAACAGCTGGACCAGCTGCCAACATCTGGCTGGCACCAATCCTGGTGATCCCGCCAGAATTCCATGAATTGGGTCAATCCAGGGTGTTTTTCCTGGTGTTGAGGCTCTTGGACAGTGAGGGATGAGCCAGACTCGGGTCAGCTGGAAAACATCATTCCAGGTGATGAAATTGGGGATAAAGTCCATCCCGAGCCAGGATTTGTCATCAGGCTGGGCTGGGCAAGGGCGGCACAACTTCCGCAGGGATTTCAGCCTTCAAATGCCCGGTCTTGGTTTTTCCATCGGGATTTTGGGCTGCTCCCACAAGGATTTTCGGCTCCTTATCCAGGGAATGCAGCTGGACCCCCCTGGAGCCTCCAGGGAGCATCAGCTCCATCAATCCCAGAGACACTGAAGCTCCTTAATATTTTTAATATTTGGATTTAACAGCCGGATCTCCTTGGAATTCACTTTCTACCCTTAAACCCGGATTAGTTAAACCCCAGGATTAGTTAGGCCGGAATTAAAGTGAATTAAATCCCCCCAGTCCTTGGGTTAGAGCAGGAGGGAGAAATGCTCCACGTCTGAGAAAACAGCAACACTGATCCAAATAAAATAAATTATTATCATTTCATGTATCCCAATTAATAAATTAAAAGTTTTCCAGCTCAGGCAGCAACTTCCTTGTCCTGAACTGCCCTGGGTTTGTTGGCTTTTCACCCATTAAATATGGAAAACACAGAGAAATAAAGGGAATTTCTGGTTTGTCCATGAAAAGGGGAAAATTACCCCCTGGATCCGGCTCTTCCAAAGGCAGGTTTGGCGTTTCATCCCTGATTTTGCATTTTTAGGGCACCACGACGGGGATGGAAACATGGGGAGAAAAGAGGTCGGGGCTAAAAATAACCGTGTGAGTCACAGCTGGGAGTGTGGAACCAGCGGAGCCGGAGCCCAAATCCTTGGGAAGAGCACGGGGGAAAATCCACTTTCCCTTCAGACTGGCACGTTCAGGCCCGAGGATTCCCAGGAAGAAAGAAAAAGGGGGATAGAGAGATATTTAATACATAAATATACCCATAAGTGCATATAATCCTGCATTTCCCGTTCCATAAAACCTCGCTGGATTTTCTAAACCAGCCAAAATAGCAGCAAAAGGGGATTTTTTTTCCCCCTTTCCCAAGGAATTTCAATGGAACAGTTCCCATTTGCGGCGGTTTTTCCCCCTTGGGGAGCTGTTTGTGGAGCTTTAAGGGCAATAATTAATCATTAATGATAATGAGCGGATAACGGCCCTTCCCGGGGCTGTTTTTACAGGGATGGTCCCTTGTTTGGTTAATTTTGGGATTAGTTCCACGATTTTCTTTCATGCCGTTCCCGTGGGGTGGAGGATCCCAAGGGGGGGATTTGGGGGAGGAATTGCGGAATTTTGGGGGTTCAGTCACTGGGATTTTCTTCACCTGAGGAGGAAAAGGGCAGAAAAGGGAGAAAAAAGGTGGAATAGGGAGGGGAAAGGGTGGATTATGGAGGGAAAAGGTGGAAAAGGGTGAAAAAGTGTGGATTAAGGCAAAAAAAAAGGTTGGATTAGGGAGAAAAAAGGTGGAACCGGGAAGCAAAAGGTGGAATAGGGAGGGAAAAAGGTGGAATGGGGAGGAAAAAAGGTGGAATGGGGAGGAAAAAAGGTGGAATGGGGAGGAAAAATGGTGGAATGGGGAGGAAAAAAGGTGGAATGGGGAGGAAAAAAGGTGGAATGGGGAGGAAAAAAGGTGGAATGGGGAGGAAAAAAGGTGGAATGGGGAGGAAAAATGGTGGAATGGGGAGGGAAAAATGTGGAATGGGGAGGAAAAAAGGTGGAATGGGGAGGAAAAAAGGTGGAATGGGGAGGAAAAAAGGTGGAATAGGAAGTCACGGCGGGAATAGGGAGAAAAAGGGAGCGAGGACAAAAGGGTGTAGAAGGGACAAAGAGTATGGAATTGGGAGAAAAAATGTGAAATAAGGACAAAAAATGATGGAATAAGAAGAAAAATGGAATTGGGAGAAAAGGGGTGGATGGGGAAGGGGTGGAAAGGTTAAAAGGGGTGAGACGGAGAAAAAGGGAGGATTTAGAGAGGAAAAGGGTGGAATAGGGAGAAAAAGGGTGGAATGGGGAGAAAAAAGGTGGAATGGGGAGAAAAAAGGTGGAATGGGGAGAAAAAAGGTGGAACGGGGAGAAAAAAGGTGGAACGGGGAGAAAAAAGGTGGAATGGGGAGAAAAAAGGTGGAATGGGGAGAAAAAAGGTGGAACGGGGAGAAAAAAGGGTGGAATGGGGAGAAAAAAGGTGGAATGGGGAGAAAAAAGGTGGAACGGGGAGAAAAAAGGGTGGAATAAGGAAAAATCAGAATGGAATGAAGAAAAGGGATGAAATTGAGGGGGGGGAAAGGTGGGATAGGGAGAAAATGGTGGGAAAAGGAGAAAAAAGTAGAAAAGGGAGGAAAAAAGAAAGAACGGAGGGAAATGGTGAAACAGGATGGAATAGGGAGGGGAAAGGGTAGATCAGAGAGAAAAAAGGTGGAATAAGGAAAAATAAAAGGTGGAATAAGGAGCAAATGGGTGGAACAAGGTGAGAAAATAGTGGAATAGGGAGAGAAAAGAGAAATTAGAAACAAAAAAGGGTGTAACAGGGTGTTAAAAAAAGGTGGAACTGAGGAAAAAAGGGTGGATCCGAGAGGAAAAAAGGTGGAATAAGGACAAAAAAGGTGGAATAGGGAGAAAAAGGGTAGAATAGGGAACTAAAGAGGTGGATTAGGGAGGAAAAGGGTGGAACAGGCAGACAAAAGGGTGGAATGAGGCCATTTCTCCCCTGTGCATTCCCAAGGTCCCGGCCCTGGCTCGGGGCTGTGGGAGCGAGGGGGGACCCCCAACAGCTCCAGCCCCCCAGGGAACCCTCCCCGCTCCAGCGCCCCCATCCCGGTGGGAATCCACCCACACCTGCTTCCATCGGGGAATTTTCCAGGGTTTGGGGGGGGTTTGCAGCGGCCGACGCTGAACATCCCCTGGAGCAATCCCGGGGCTGCTCCAGGCGGATTTGGGGCTCCCATCCTGTATCCGCTGCCAGGCTTGGAAACCCCAAAATCCCGATTTTTCACCCAAATGATCCCAATTTGGTTAATTTGGGGCGTCCTGACAGCCCGGGAGCCTCCGCAGGGGAGGCAACATCCCTCTGCCCATTGGCATCCCTGGAATGCCCAGGAAGCCTGGAAAAGGCTGGAGGAGGATTTGGGGGATGCATTTCAGGGGTTTGGGGTCGGAGGGTGCACAAATGTTGTTTTAGAGAGTGGGAACATATACACATATATTTTAAATAAATAAGCAAATAAATAAATAAATAAATAAATAAATAAATCTAAAATAACCTATATATTATGTACACAAAGAATTATATATATTTTATATATATAAAGGGTTATATATATTATGGATTGTTTTAGAAGGTGGGAATATATACATATTACATACACGTTCTATATTATATTATATTATATTATATTATAATAATATATTATATTATATTATAATTATATTATATTATTATAATGATAACGCATATTTCATATAATATGTATATTAAAAAGAAATATATATTATAGAGTATGTATATTTACAAATACATATTATGGATTATCTATATAATGGGTTCTATATATTATGGATTCTGTATAAAGTGCGTTATTTTAGAGTGGGAATATATAACAGACATATTATATTATGTATATGTCTATATATGTTATATATCAATAAATCATATAATGTATATTTTATATAAAATATATTATCTATTACGTATATAATCGATATGGGGTGTATATAATGGGGTTTACAGATGTTGTGAGTTTTTAATATATGTTGCAGGTTATATATATTAAAATTAATTATATATATCAAAGTGGGTTTTATTCATATATATACACACACATATACACATATATATACCTATACAGAAATATATATATATATAAATGTATACATATCTATAAATGCATATATAGACATATAAAATGGGTTATATTTATATTACGGGTTCAATATCACACTGTGGGGCGCGCGCAGGCGGAGGCGCTCCGGGAATTCCACCCAGGATGGAGAAGGAAGATCCCATCCCTGGACAAGGTGAGTTTTCCCTCCTCCGGGAGCACGTTGGGGTTTGGGTGCAGGAGGCTGGAAAACACCAGGGAAGGGAAGGGAAGGAAAAGGCCCCAGTTCCTCCTTTTCCCCACGAACCCCCCGGGGCTCCAGACGGGGCGCTTTGCCCATCCCTGCCCGCGCTGGGCAGTGCCCGGTCTGGGCGCTGGGAAGGGGCGGCACAGACTCCAGAGGCAATTCCCGCCCCGCGGGACGGCGGCTTAATCCCCATTACCTAATTAACCGCCTGAATACTAATTAGTCAGGTATTTGTGTGTCATCAGCCTCGGCTGCAGGGACATGTCGGGGGCCGGGCCCTGCATATCCAGGAGCGAGGAACATTCCCGATCCCGCAGGTCCCGCGGCGGAGGCGGCTCCGGGGACGGGCAGGGGGCACCGGGGGCTGGGCTGGAACCTCGGGGGTCATCCCCCTCCCGGGAGGGGGGAATTCGGTGTTTGGGGGGACATCACCCTCCCAGGATGATGCAATTTCAGCTGGGGGGCTCATCATCCTCCCAGGACGGTGCATTCCCATTTTTGAGGCATCATCATCATCCTTCAGGACGATGGAATTTGATTTTTGGGTGTTATCACCCTCCCAGGACAACACAACTTCAGTTTGGGGGGATGTCGCTCACCCAGGAGGATGAACTTGGGTTTTGGCAGGTCTTCATCCTCCCAGGACAATGCAACTCCCTTCTGGGGGGGAACATCAACCCCCCAGGATGGTGCAATTTGATGTTTTGGGGAAAATGGCCCACCCAGATAAAGTGATTTCATTTTGGGGGGTCATTGTCTTCCCAGGGTGGTGCAATTTGATTTTTGGGGGGTCATCAATCCTCCCAGGACAAAGCAATTCAAAATTTGGAAGGATCATTATCCTCTCTGGATGATGTAATTCCATCTTTTTGAGCCCATCGAACTCCCAAGATGATGCAATTCCATTTTGGGATCATCATCCTCCCAGGAGGATGAACTTGGATATTTTGGGGGGAGTATCACCCACCCAGGGCAAAGCAATTTGATTTTGGGGTGTCATCATCCTCCCAGGACAATGAAATTCCATTTTTGGGGGGTCTTAATCCCAGGAGGATGTACTTTGATTTGGGGGGAATATCATCCCCCAGGATGATTCAATTGGATACTGAGGGGCTTCTCACCCTCTCAGGATGCTGCAAATTGATTTTTGGCAGCCAAGCGTATTCCCAGGACAATGGAATTCAATTTTCTTGGAATCATCATCCTCCCAGGCCAATGCAATTTGATTTTGAGGGATCCTTGTCCTCTCAGGATGGTGGAAATTGACTTTTTTTTTGGATTCCATCCTCCCAGGCTGATGCAATCAGGTGTTTTGAGGGTCCTCCCTCATGACACAACACAATTCGATTTTGGGGAGGATTTCACCATTCCAGGATAATGCAATTGGATTTTTTGGGGGGGAATATACCCCCCCCTCCCAGAATGATCCAACTTGATTTTTTGGGGGTCCCCAGTCTCCCAGGATTATGCAATTGGACACTCTGGAGGCTCTCCCAACACTCCTCCTTCTCCCAGAGCCTCACCCGCCCTCTCCATAACCCCATTCCCCAAACTCATGACTAAGCAGCTCCCGAAAAACCCAGGAGGCGGATTCCAAACTCCTTTCCAAGTGGGAGAAGAAGAAAAGCCACGCCGACAAATTGCCTCCAAAAAAACCACAAAGCTCCCCAAAAATGCCTCCGTCAGCTCAGGGATTTATTGGAATTTTTATTTTGGCTTTATAAATAATCCGGAATAAAAGGTTGGGTCAAATTATCCTTATTACTATTAATTATTATTACAAGAGTCAGCATTGATCGGAGTGATAACACAGCACTTACACCCCTTTCCTCATGGATTTGGGAATATTGACTCTATTTTTGGAGGGGATGCAGAGCCTTTGGATGAAACCTATGGAAAGTATTCCCGAAAAAACCCCCGTGGGTGGGTTTTCTGGCGGTGCCGGGTGACCCTCCCACGGCTTCTCCCAATTAAAAGAATTAAGGTAAGGAAATTGGAAATGTGGCTCCCGCTGCCCCTCATCGGGAGCAATTAAATCCCGCGGGTTAATGAGGGGATTTAATTAGGGAGAGCGAGCGGCTCCCTCATTAGGCGGAGGCGGCAGGGGCGAAGTGGGGGCTCGGGAGGGGCTGGGGAGGGGCAGCGGTGCCGATTGCCCCGCAATTCCCGAATCTGGGGGGTTTCCCGGCTGGATTTGGCCGAGGACATGCCGAGAGGCTTTTGTGCCCAACCCAGGCATTTTGGAGGCTTTAAGGATTTGAAACCCGAGTTTGAGGCTCCGATGGGTCTGGAATTCACCGATGGCCAAACCGGCTCCGGTATCTCCCCAGGTGGATTTTCCTCGCCTGTTCCCGGGATGCAAATGGGATGGGGGCAGAGCCCAGCCCGAGGATGTGCCCGAGGGAGGCAGAGCCCAGGCCCATCCCAAACATCCCCCACGCTCCATCCCGAGTCCCCCAACCCCCCACGCAGCTCCCACCGTGTCCTCAGGCCTTGCTTTCCACACAACCCCATGCAATCCCATGGAATCCTATGCAATCCCAATGGAATCTAATGCAATCCCAATGGAAATTAATGCAACCCCATGCAAACCCCATGGATTCACCTGATGAAATGCTATGCAACCCCATCCAATCATCCCATGCAATCATCCCAAGGTATCCCATGCAATCATCCCAAGGTATCCCTTGCAATCATCCCAAGGTATCCCTTGCAATCATCCCAAGGTATCCCTTGCAATCATCTCAAGGTATCCCATGCAATCATCCCAAGGAATCCCATGCAATCATCCCAAAGTATCCCATGCAATCATCCCATGCAATCCCAAGGGATCCCATTCAGTCCCCTGAAATCTTGTGCAAATGTACTGAGGAATCTCACACAATCCCACACCATCATCCCATACAATCACCCCACGGAACTCCATGAAATGCCATGCAAACAACCCACGCAATTCCACTACAATCATCCCAAGGAATCCCATTAAATAACCTGGGACCATCCCATGCAATCCCATGCAATTCCCACGCAACGGTCACATCCAATTTCCATGCAATCCCATGTGAGATGATGCAATCCCATACAATCCCTCCATGCAATCCCATACAATCCCTCCATGCAATCCCATGCTATTCCCGTGCAATTCCCATGCCATCCCAAAATCCAGCCCCCCAGGGCAGCAGCGCCGCCGTATCCCACGGGAAGGGTGGGATGGAGCCGGAGCGGAGCCCCCGGCACCGATTTTAGCACCGAATTCTTTGCATAAGGGAGAGATAGGGAAAGGCTGGAAAAGCGAGTGCTTCCCGGCACGTCCCGGCACGCCGGAGAACCGGCCCCGCCGCCGAGGGCCCGGTGGGATTGGGGGATGGCCAGAGCATCCCGGGAAACCCAGGAGTCCAACCCCCCCTCGGGATCCTTTGGGGGCTTCAAGCCCCAATTTTGGGAGCACGGAGGTTCAGGAACACACACACTGGCACGGGGAGTGGCGCCAGTGGGGTGGATCCAGGTTTTTGGGAATGTCAAAGCGAGGTCACCCCGGATCCTGCCGGGACTTGCCCATTCCCACGCAGCCACTTTGATCCCTCCCGCAAACTTTCAGTCTCCCAAATTCCTGTGGCTTTGGAATTTCACCCTGTGCTCCCCACCATGGAATTGCAGATGGATTTTTTCCTCTTTTCCCAGCTCATTGAGTGGGGGGGTCTGTCAATATTTTAGGGGTTTCCCCCCATTTCCCATGAACCCCCCAAAATGCTGATTGGCCAAAAACTCTTTTCTCTTCCCAAAACCAAGGTCAAATCCCAGCAAGTCCCTCCCCAAACCGCTCCGGCCCGGAGCTGCTGGGACCTGCCCGTCCTGGGCAGCTCAGCCCCGGGATTTGGGCAGGAGGGGGCAGGTCAGGGCTTGTTGCCTCCTGTTGCCGTAACCGGGGCCGGCGCCGCGTCGCTCCGGCACGTCGGGATACAACTGAGTCCAGGGGAGCTCCTGACATGGATACTGTGGGATGGGAGGGGCCATGGCAATGATGGGGACTGTGGAGTGAAGGACATTTGTGGGGTGAAGAATGTCCATAGGATACTGGGCATCCGTGGGGTGAAGGATATCTGTGGGGTGAAGGACATCCATAGGATCAAGGAAGGACATCCATGGGGTGAAGAACACCTGTGGAGTGAAGGAAGTTCGTGGAATGAAGAACATCTGCAAGGGTAAAGGACCTCCATGGAGTGGAGAACATCTGTGGGGGAATGAAGGACATTCCTTGGGGTGAAGGACCTCCATGGGATAAAGGATATCCATGGGATAAAGGACCTCCATGGGGTGAAGGAGATCCATGGGGTGAAGGACCTCCAAGGGGTGGCCACAGGCTGATGTCCTGGAGCACCACTGGAGCAGGTCCCACATTAGGGACAGTGGGGACACACTGGGATCACTGTGGGGTGGGGTTGGATTTTGGGCTGATGTCCCAGCCAGGTTCCAGCTCTGCTTCCAGGCTGTGGGAGCAGGAGCAGGAACAGGAACAGCAGGAGCAGCAGGAGCAGGGGCAGCAGGGACAGAAGGAGCAGGAGCAGCAGGAGGAGCAGGGGCAGGAGATGGACCAAGAGCAGGAGCAGCAGGAGCAGGAGGAGTCTCTTCCTCATTCCAAGCTCTTGCCCGAGGCGGAGGGTTGGGCGCGTTCCGGCCTGGCCGGGCTGACGGGCCGAGAGCAGCAGCTGCTCCTCCTGCCTCTCCCGAGCTCCTCATCCCATCACTGCCCACTTTTTGGGATGCTCCAGAGCCGGATGGATGCAGGAATTCCCTCGGGGCGGTGGAGCAGCGCCGTGTCCAACCCTTTTCCCGTGCCACGCTCCGGACAGGAGCCAGGGGGGCTCCCGTGTCCCTCCTGTCCCCACGTCCCACCTGCTCGCTCGGCAGCCAAATTTCGGGAATCTGCTCCCAAAGCATCTCTAAAACTGACCATTCCCATCGCCGGGAATGTGGCACTGGGGCTCGCCCGGCTCGAGGCCCTTTCTAATGGACGTATTTTGAAGTTTAAATTCTAAAAGATCAGGAAAGCTTAAGGAAAATGGGAATGCTCCGGCCGGGGCAGGGGTGGGGAGTCAGGAAAGCTTAAGGAAAATGGGAATGCTCCGGCCGGGGCAGGGGTGGGGGGTCAGGAAAGCTTAAGGAAAATGGGAATGCTCCGGCCGGGACAGGGGTGGGGAGTCAGGAAAGCTTAAGGAAAATGGGAATGCTCCGGCCGGGGCAGGGGTGGGGGGTCAGGAAAGCTTAAGGAAAATGGGAATGCTCCGGCCGGGGCAGGGGTGGGGGGTCAGGAAAGCTTAAGGAAAATGGGAATGCTCCGGCCGGGGCAGGGGTGGGGGGTCAGGAAAGCTTAAGGAAAATGGGAATGCTCCGGCCGGGGCAGGGGTGGGGGGTCAGGAAAGCTTAAGGAAAATGGGAATGCTCCGGCCGGGGCAGGGGTGGGGGGTTGCACAGCCCAACTGCCCCACAGCCCCGGGCACTGCCCGCCCCTTGCACACTCACCCCCTGCTCACACTCACACCCTGTCCAGTCCCTTCCCCTCTGTGTTTGATTCCTTTGCACACTTGTTCCCGTTTCAAGCTTCTCCCCCTTGCACACTTGTTCCCCTTTGCACACTCCCTCCCTATTCAGCTCTCCCCCTCTGGGATTATTCTCCTTGCACACTCACTCCCTTGGCACGTGTGCTCCCCTCCCACACTCACTTGCCCTTTACAAGCCTTGCCCCTGGAATGCTGTTCCCTTGCACACTCACTGCCCTTGCACACTGGTCCCTCTGCACATTCACCCCCTTTCTCTGCTCGTCCCACCTTCACCCTTTGCACACACACGTCCTTTCTTGGATTGTTCCCGTTGCACTTGTGTTCCCCTTCCACATTTTCCCCATTGCACACTGGTTCCCTTTGCACATGTGCTCCCTTCCCTGCACACTCACTCCCTTCCCACGTGCACTCTCCTTGCACACTCACTCCCTCTGCAGCCTGATCTCCTTCTGGGATTGTTCTCCTTCCACACTCACTCCCTGTTCACACTCACTCACTTTCCACACTCACTCCCTGTTCACACTCACTCCCTGTTCACACTCACTCACTTTCCACACTCACTCCCTGTTCACACTCACTTTTCACACTCATTCCCCTTCCCCACTTGCTCCTTTCCACACGTCCTTCCCTTGCACACACATTTCCTTTGCTCATGTTCTTCCTTTGCACACTTGCTCCCCTTCCACACTTGCTCCCTTTCCACACATTCATTCCCTTGAACGCTCCTTCCCTTTCCACACTCCCTCCATTCCACACCCACCCCTTGCACACCCTCCTCTCCCAACCCCCCCGATGCCAAACAAACCCTGGGATGGTGAAACTCTCCCTGAAATCCCCCCAACCCCCCGATCCGGGTTCGGCTCCCGGAGCCGCATCCCCCCCATCCCCCAGAATTCCAGCCGGGAAGCCCCTCCGGAGCCTCTCGCCCCTTTCCCACGCCGGGACCCCCCCGGGGTTATTTTCTGCACCCCCCGTGGTGGGGCCTTTTCTCTGCCTTCCCTTCCCCTGCCCAAGGTTTCCTCCCGGCTTCCTGGCCGCCTGTTTATTCCCAAATCCCAGATTTCTTTGTTCGCCCGACGGTAATTTTCCACCGAGGCTCCAAATCCGCGAATTCCGCATCACCCACCCAAAAAAATCCGTGTCCCACCATAAAAACCCATCGAATTTATGGGGTTTGTCTACGAAAAAATCCCATTTTCCTTCCCTCCACATCCCTAAAATTCAGATCCCAAGAAAGTTGGGAAAGTGGGAAAATAAATCTGGGGGAAAGAAGCAAAAAAAATTGATATAAACCCCATAATTCCATCATTTTACACAGAAGCTCTTGCCCAAAATATGAAAATTTCCAAAATAGGAGAGAAATTGTCATTTTGCATCCATGAAAACATGATGGACGTTGGGATTTGGGATATCAGGGAACACCTGGAATGGGTTTGTTTATTTATTTCATCGGTGCATTAAGTTCATGTCAACATATGGGGGAATTTGGGGTCTGTCAGTGTTAGAAAGCTGAAAAATTATATCTAAAAAATAAATATATGGGAGTTTTAAGGTGTTTTCTTCCACTGGGAGGTCACAAAATTGGACATTAAAAGGGAACTCTCAGGGTCTTTGTTTTCACAAAAAGCTGCAAAATTTTATATAAAATAGACGTTGTGGGTATTTTTATATTAGAAAACTGCAGAATTGTGTATATAAATATATTTATGGGGGTTTTCAGGGGGGGGTTTGTCCTGGAAACCACAAAACTTTGTATAAAATGGGAGTTTTGAGGGGATTTTGCACAAGGGAGAAGCGAAATTACACCAAAATATATGTAGGGGGTGTAAAATTGTATATAAAATAAATATTGGGGAGATTTGAGGGTCTCCTTTGCACCAGAAACTGTAAAATTGTGTATAAAAAGACAGAAAGGATTCGGGGTGTGGGTTTTGCCCCTTAAACTCCCCCGACGGTGGGAATTGGGATTTCTGGGGGAGGATTTTCCACAATTTAGCGGCGGATTTTTGGGATGTTCCTGGAGCATCCCCCGGGTACCACAGGGATGTGGGCAGGGAGGCAGGAACGTCCCCCAGCATCCCAAAATCCACCGCGTTTTTAAGGAAAAGCCTTTTCCAGCAGGTTTTACTCAGCGACGGAATTTTTTCCAGGTTTTTTTTGGGATGTGATTCCCGCCCGGGGTGGGGGGTTGGTTGCGTGGATTGTTTTCCCCTTCCCGGAACAGTCGCAGAACAAACGCAACAAATGAATGAAATCAAAAGTAATTAAATCCAAGCCGAGGCCACTCCAGGGGCAGGAAAATTCCAGAAAGGTGGGAAAAAAACCGAGTTTATTTAATGTAGGAAATGCAGGAAAAAAACCCTCCCGGTGCTGCGAAGGAGGGAGGGGAGGGGGAACAAAGGGCCGGGAACGCCCGCGGAGAGAGAGAGGAGGAGGAGGAGGAGGAGGAGGAGGAGGAGGAGGAGGAGGAGGAGGAGGAGGAGGAGGAGGAGGAGGAGGAGGAGGAAGGGCAGGAAGAAGTAGAGGAGAAAGAAGAAAAGGAAAAGAAGGAAAAGGAGGAGGAGGAAGAGGAGGAAGATTAGAAGGATGAAGAAGAGGAGGAGGAAGAACAAGAAGAAAAGGAGGAGGAGGAAGAAGAAAAGGAGGAGGAAGAGGAGGGGGAAGAAGAGGAGGAAGAAGTAGAAGAAAAGAAGGAAAAGGAGGAGGGAGGAAGAGGAGGAAGATTAGAAGAATGAAGAAGAGGAGGATGAAGAGGAGTGGGGGGAGGAAGAAGAAGAAGAAGAAGAAGAAGAAGAAGAAGAAGAAGAAGAAGAAGAAGAAGAAGAAGAAGAAGAAGAAGAAGAAGAAGAAGAAGAAGAAGAAGAAGAAGAAGAGGAGGAGGATGAAGAGAAGAAGGAGAAGAAGAAGAGGAGGAGGATGAAGAAGAGAAGAAGGAGAAGAAGAGGAGGATGAAGAGAAGAAAGAGGAGGAGGAAGAAGAGGATGAGGAGAAAGAAGAGGAAGAAGAAAAGGAGAAGGAAAAAGAAAAGGAGGAGGAAGAGGAGAAGGAGAAGAAGGAAGAAGAGAAGAAGGGGAAGAAGAAGAAGAGGAGGAAGACGAGAAATAGGAGAAGACAGAAGAGGAGGAGGAGAAAGAAGAGGAAGAAGAAAAGGAGGAAGAAGAAGAGAAGGAGGAGAAGGAAAAAGAGGACGAAGAAGAGGATGAAGAAGAGGAGGAGGAGGAAGACAAGAAGGAGGAAGAAAAAGAAAAGGCGAAGAGGGGGAGGAGGCGGCGAAGGTGCGAAGGCTCCGGAGCCGCTGCAGCGCCGAGTCCTTCCCGCTGGAATTCCCTTCCCGCCGGGGCGGGGCGGGGAGTGCGGGAATTCTCCCGGGAATTGCGGATTCCCAGCCCTGGGTGGGCTCACCGGGAGCCCCCCGGGCCCGGCTGTGCCCCTTGAGTGCCCTTTGCGTGGGGGTGTTTTCGGATTCTGAAGTTTGATTGACAGTTTTATATTATTTTATTTTTATATTATTTTTATAACTTTTTATAAGTCTTTAAAAATACATTTAACTATGTTATTATATAATAGCATTTATATTTCGCAATATTATTTATATCTATATATTTAGATATATAATAAACATATATTTTATTTAGATATTATAATATATATAATATAGGATATTTATGGGATATAAAATAAAAAATTAATAAAAATTATATTATTATATTATTTTATTCATACAATATTTCTATTTATAGAATATATATATTCTATATTATATCTATATTATATATATAATATCTATATATAATGTATATTTATATAATATTTGTATATATTATACATTATACATATATTATATATTTGTATATATTATGTATATTTGTATATATAATATTTATTTGTATAAAATATTTATATATTTATATAAGTATATATTATAGAACTACATTAGTATATATTATAAAATATGTATAATTTATATGCAATATAAATATATATTATAGATATCTTATTTATGTATTAATATAAATTTTATATATTTCTAATTGTTGTTTTATTTCTAATATTTATTTTTATTAATTCTTCTTTTATTTCTTATTCATTCCTGCATCTTTTATTTTATAATCCTTCAGATTTTAATTCCTTCTTATTATTTTCCTTTTACTCATTTTCCCTGATTTTCCTGAATATTTTGTGTTTCATTATTTTTGTGGGCTTTAAAACGCTTTAATTACTTTTTAGATTTGTTTCTGTTCTTACCATTTTGTTCTTTTCCATTAATTTTCATACACTTCGCTTTTTATTCTTTATTTTTCTTATTCTTTTTTATTCTTTTTTTATTCTTTTATTTTCTTGTCATTTGCCGCGTTCGTTTGGGGTTTATCCTTTTTATTGATTTTTTTCTTTTATTTTCCTTTTTATCCTTTCCCTTTGTTTTCCCACGGTTTCATCCCTCGACCTTCCACACCCTTCCCAGTTTCTTTCCCTCCCTTCTCCCTCCTTTTGCCCCTTATTTGTGTAATTTATTTCTAATTATTTCATTAGCCCTTTACCTCTGCATTTACTTTTTGCATTCTTTGATCAGTCCCCGTTTATTCCTTTACCCTCATTTTCCTTCTCCCTTTTCTTTCCTTTTCCATCCCGTGGTTTTCCCCCTTCCTTCCCTTTTCTTTCCCTCCTCCTTCATTCCCTTTCCCCTCATTTATTCCATTATTTTCCTTTTCCCTTCATTCCCTTTCCTTTCCCCTTCTCTGCTCCTTTATTTTCACACCATTTATTATTTCCCCCCTTATTCTGCCCCCCCAAAAAAACACGGAATTTTTGCAGTTTCCAACCATTTTTTGGGGAAAATCCCTCCCTTAAAGGGCATTTCCCGCCTCCCCAGGCCCGGCCAGACCATTCCAGGAGGTTTTGCCTCCCAAGAAAAAATGGGGAAAATTCACTCCAACCCCTTGAAATCCATTTAAATGAAGCATTTCTGTGCTCAAGAATCTAAAATTATAGATTATAATTGATTCAGTATTACTATGGCTGTTTATTATTATTATTATTATTATTATTATTATTATTATTATTATCATTATTATTATTATTATAATAATTATCATTATTATCATTATTATCATTATCATCATTGTCATTGTCAACATCATCGATAGCAAACGAGATTAATATTGATAGATTAATATTAATATTAATTAAGATTAATTAATATTAATTAAGATTAAGATTAATATTGATATTAATAGTAATATCACTATTATGTCACAATATATTAATATATCATTATGTAATGCAATAATTAAGTATAATAGATCCTATACAGCATCTCATAATATTATTATATTGTTATTAATAATGATGTATAATGGTTTATTATATTTTATATTATTATATGATACAATAATTATTTTTATAATATATAAAATATCATCTTTAAATATAATATAATATGATATAATATAGTATTATATAATATAATAATATTATTATATATAATATTATATATAATAATATATTATAAATATAATATATTATAATATATATTATATTATATTATAATATATATTATATTATATTATATTATATATAATAATATATATAATAATATATAATATATATAATATATTATAATATATAATATATTATAATATATATTGTATTATATTATATTACATTATATTATATTATATTATATATAATAATATATATAATAATATATAATATATATAATAATATATATTATATTATATTATATGATAATTATTACATACATTATCTATAACAATATCTAATTATATAATGGTATAATATAATAATAGCATTTATATACTATGCATTATGATATATTAACTTAGTATATGATAATAATAATCATAATACAAATAATAGGAAGACTAAGACTAAGACTAATAATACTACTGGAGAGCAGCCAGGCAGAGGGACCTGGGGGGACTGAGGGACAGGAAGCTCAACAGGAGCCACCAGTGTGCCCAGGTGGCCAAGAAGGCCAATGGGATCCTGGCCTGGATCCAAACCAGCGTGGCCAGCAGGCCCAGGGCAGTGACCCTTCCCCTGGACTCTGCCTTGGGGAGGCCACACCTTGAGTGTTGTGTTCAGTTCTGGGCCCCTCAGTTCAGAAAGAGATTGAGGGGCTGGAGTGGGGCCAGAGAAGAGCAACGAGGCTGGAGAAGGGACTGGATGTGGCTCTGAGTGTCCTCTGAAACACCTCCAGGGACAGACAGAGAATCCACCATATCTTGATCCAACCCCACTGTGATCACCAGCCCAGGGCACGGAGTGCCCTGGGCTGGTGATCACAGTAGGGTTGGATCAAGGGTTGGGTTTGATAATCTGAGGTCTCTTCCAACCCAAGTGAGAAGAGAAGAGCAACGAGGCTGGAGAAGGGACTGGAGCACAAGTGCTGTGGGGAGAGGCTGAGGGAGCTGGGGGTGTTCAGCCTGGAGAAGAGGAGGCTCAGAGGTGACCTCAGCACTGTCTGGAACTGCCTGAAGGGAAGTTCTGGCCAGCTGGGGGTTGGTCTCTTCTCCCAGGCACTCAGCAATAGGACAAGGGGGCACGATGGGCTCAAGCTCTGCCAGGGGAAATTGAAGTTGGAGATCAGGAGGAAATTCTTTACAGAGAGAGTGCTCAGGGATTGGAATGGGCTGCCCAGAGAGGGGGTGGATTCACCATCCCTGGAGATCTTTAAATGCAGATTGGCCGTGGCACTGAGTGCCATGATCTGGTAAAGGGACTGGAGTTGGACCAAGGGTTGGATTCGATGATCTTGGAGGTCTTTTCCAACCCAATCCATTCTATGATTCTATGATTCTACTAATAATAATGATAATAATAATAATAACAACAACAATAATAATAATATAATACAACAACAACAACAACAACAACAACAATAATAATAATAATAATAATAATAATAATAATAATAATAATAATAATAATAATAATAATAATAATAATAATAATAATAATAAAATAATATAAATAATATAATAATACAATAATAATATAATGCAATAATAATATAATAATATAAATAATAATAAAATACAACAATAATAATATAAATAATATAATAATATAATAATAACAACAACAAAATAATAATAATAATAATAATAATAATAATAATAATAATAATAATAATAATAATAATAATAATAATAAAGCCCCTGGGAGATGGGGGGGCACCAAAGGGTTTGGGGGCCAAGAAGGGGCTGTTTGGGGTTGGGATTGTTTTAGGGCAGGTTTATCTTTGGGCAGAATTAAACACCTGCGGGGACCCCACGTCGGAAAACCAGAGGGAGCTACGACTGTAAAAATGGGATTTTGGGGGGATACTGAGTTGGGAAATTGAGTTTTTGGGGCATCCCAAAGGTGTAAAAAATATAAAACTCATGGGGGGCCCTGAGGCGGAAAATGAGTTTATTGGGGAACCTCAAAGGGGAAAAATTTGGGTGTTTTGGGGGACCCTCTGGTGGAAAATTTTATTTTTGGGGGAGGATTCGACAACATAAAAATGGGTCTGTGGGGGACCCAGAAATGGTTTCATTGGGGACCTCCCTGGTGGGTGTTTTGGGGGATCCCACACCTCAAAAATAAGTTTATTTTGGCTCCCAGTGCTGAAAAATGGGAGGTTTGGGGAGACCCAAATGCTGCAAAATTCGGGGTTTGGGGGATCCCAAGAGTGCAAAATTGGAAGTTTTAGGGGACCCTCTACAGGAAAATCTGATCCTTTGGGGGGATCCAACGCTGCAAAAATGGGGATTTGGGGCAGATCTCAGTGGTGGAAAACTTGAGCTTGTCAGAGACCCCAAGCTGGAAAAATTGGGGGGTTGGGGAGCCCCAAATGGTGCAAAATTGGGGGTTTTGAGGGACTCTCTACTGGAAAAGTGGATCTGTTTGGGGGAGATCCAACACTGTAAAAATGGGTGTTTTGGGGACCCCAGGAGGGCAGAAATGGGTGTTGGGGACCCCATGAGTGCAGCAATGGGTGTTTTGGGGACCCCAGGAGGGCAGAAATGGGTGTTTTGGGGACCCCAGGAGGGCAGAAATGGGTTCGTTGGGGCATCTCATCCTCCTCAAATGGGTCTTTTGGGGATCCCACACCTCAAAAATAAACTTATTTGGGGTCCCTGGGCTGAAGAATTTGGGTGTTTTGAAGGGCCCTGTAGAGCCAAAAAACCAGTTTTTGTGGGGAATGCCAAGAGTGCAAAAACAGGATTGGGGACCCCCCACGGTCTCAAAGGGGTCTTTTGGGGGACCCCAAGAGTGGAAAACTGGAAAATTTGATCTTTTGGGGGGAATCCAACACTGCAGAAATGGGTGTTGGGGACCCCTCGAGTGCAGCAATGGGTGTTGGGGACCCCTCGAGTGCAGCAATGGGTGTTGGGGACCCCATGAGTGCAGCAATGGATGTTGGGGACCCCATGAGTGCAGAAATGGGTGTTGGGGACCCCTCGAGTGCAGCAATGGGTGTTGGGGACCCCATGAGTGCAGCAATGGGTGTTGGGGACCCCTCAAGTGCAGCAATGGGTGTTGGGGACCCCACGAGGGCAGCAATGGGTGTTGGGGACCCCTCGAGGGCAGCAATGGGTGTTGGGGACCCCACGGGTGCAGCAATGGGTGTTGGGGACCCCTCAAGTGCAGAAATGGGTGTTGGGGACCCCTCAAGTGCAGCAATGGGTGTTGGGGACCCCACGGGTGCAGCAATGGGTGTTGGGGACCCCTCGGGTGCAGAAATGGGTGTTGGGGACCCCACGGGTGCAGCAATGGGTGTTGGGGACCCCTCGAGTGCAGCAATGGGTGTTGGGGACCCCATAAGTGCAGCAATGGGTGTTGGGGACCCCTCAAGTGCAGCAATGGGTGTTGGGGACCCCTCAATGCAGCAATGGGTGTTGGGGATCCCATGAGTGCAGAAATGGATGTTGGGGACCCCACGAGTGCAGCAATGGGTGCTGGGGACCCCACGGGTGCAGCAATGGGTGTTGGGGAACCCACGGGTGCAGAAATGGGTGTTGGGGACCCCATAAGTGCAGCAATGGGTGTTGGGGACCCCTTGAGTGCAGAAATGGGTGTTGGGGACCCCTTGAGTGCAGCAATGGGTGTTGGGGGACCCCACGAGTGCAGCAATGGGTGTTGGGGACCCCATGAGTGCAGCAATGGGTGTTGGGGACCCCTCAAGTGCAGCAATGGGTGTTGGGGACCCCTTGAGTGCAGCAATGGGTGTTGGGGACCCCACGGGTTCAGCAATGGGTGTTGGGGACCCCATAAGTGCAGCAATGGGTGTTGGGGACCCCACGGGTGCAGCAATGGGTGTTGGGGACCCCTCGAGTGCAGAAATGGGTGTTGGGGACCCCACGGGTGCAGCAATGGGTGTTGGGGACCCCTCAAGTGCAGAAATGGGTGTTGGGGACCCCATAAGTGCAGCAATGGGTGTTGGGGACCCCACGGGTGCAGCAATGGGTGTTGGGGACCCCTCGGGTGCAGAAATGGGTGTTGGGGACCCCACGGGTGCAGCAATGGGTGTTGGGGACCCCATAAAGGGGGACCTGGAGCTGCAAAAATTTGGGGGTCACCTCAATGCTGCAAAAATGATTTTCTTGGGGGATCAGACCCCAAAATCGGGTTTATTGGGAGACCAAACTTACCCAATCCCACATTTCACTTCGGGGGGATCCCTAAACTCCAGGTTTGGGGGTCACAGGGATTGGGGGCACCACCAGCCCCAGGAAAGGCTTTTCTGCTCCCACCAGGCATTTCTGGGGCCTTTTCCCACGTTTTGCTGCCATCCGGGCTCAGGGAATTAGAGGATTATCCCGGGAAATCTCCCGGGGGTCACTGCCAGCTCCATCATTTCCCAAAACTCGGCTTTGGGAAGGGCAAAACCCCTGGGGGGTGTCCAAGGGCAAATCCCACGTGGGCAGGGATGGGAAATCCAGCTGGGATTTGGGATCCTGCAGAACCTGGACCCCAACGTGCAGATTTGGGGTCATTTCCTTAAATCTTGGGAGCATTTTGGGGAATTTGGGAACTCTTTAGCAAAGCAAGACCCCTCTGTGCAAACCTGGGGTCCCATCCTGGGAACTTGGGGGGTTTTTCCTTGAATTTGGGGGGGTCTTTTTGCAATCCTGGAACCCCTTTTTGGGAACTTGGGGGGCTTTCCCTCAAATCTGGGGGGTGGTTCTAAATCAGGGCTCATTTTCTTAAACTTGGGGTGACTTTTCTTAAACCTGGGAGCCCTTTTGGCAAACCTGGGAGCCCATTCCTGGAACTCAGGATGCCTTTCCTTGGATCTGGGGGAGTTTTTGCAAACCTGGCACCCCTTTTTGAGAATCTGTGACCCATTTTAGGGAATCTGGATCCCATTTTAGGGAACCTGGGACCCCTTTTTGGGAATCTGGGACGTTTTTTGCAACCCTGGGACCCCTTTTAGGGAACCTGAGGAGCCTTTTCTCAGATCTGGGGCTTTTTGGGGGGATTCAGGGCTCATTTTCTAAAACTCGAGGTGCCTTTTCTTCAACCTGGGACCCCTTTTGGCAAACTTGGGACCCCTTTTGCAAATCTGGGGTGTCTTTTCTTAAATCTGGGTGGGCTTTTTGCAAACCTGGGGCCCTTTTCCTAAACCTTGGGGTGCCTTTCACTAAAGCTCAGGGAGCTTTTGGCAAACCTGAGTCCTTTTATGCAAACCTGGGACCCCATTTTTCAATCCTGGACCCCCAGTTTGGGAACTTGGGGGGGCTTTTCCTTAAATTTCAAAGGTCTTTTCTTAAACCTGGGACTGTCTTTGCAAACCTGGGAGCCCATTTTTGGAACCTGGGGGGCCTTTTCTCAAGTTTCAGGGGGGTCTTTTAGGGAATCAGGGATTGTTTTCTTAAACCTGGGACCCTTTTTGGGAATCTGGGACCCATTTGGGGGAATCTGGATCCCATTTTAAGGAACCTGGGACCCCTTTCTGGGAATCTGGAACCCTTTTTTTGGAACCTGGGTGTCTTTTTCAGCCCTGGGATCCCATTGTGGGAACCTGGGGGCTTTTTCTTAAACGTGAGACATTTTTTGGGTAATCAGGTCTCGTTTTCTGAAACTTGAGTTGCCTTTTCTTCAACCTGGGACCCTTTTTTTGCAGACCTGGGACCCCTTTTGCAGACTTGGGACCCCATTTGGGGGTCTGGGGTGCCTTTTCTTAAGTTTGGGGGGACTTTGTGTAAATGTGGGACCCATTTTTGCCAACTTGAGGTCCCTTTTCTTAAACCTGGAGAGCCTTTCCTTAAGTTTGGAGGAGTTTTTCTTAAACCTGGGACCCCTTTTTGGCAAACTTGGGACCCTTTTTTAAACCTGGGGTCCCTGGTCTTAAATCTGGGGGCCTTTTTGCAGACCTGAGACCCCTTTGTGCAACCCTTGGGCCCCAATTTACAAACTTGGGGTGTCTTTTCTTAAATCTGGGGGGTTTTTTTGAAGCCTGGGACCCCTTGCAAAGCTGAGACCCCATTTTTTCAAACCAAGACCCACTTTTGCCAATCAGGGACCCCTTTTCTTGATCCAGGGACCCCTTTTTGCAAACCTGGGGGTTGTTTCTTAAATCTGGGAGGGCCTTTTTGAAAATCAGGTCTTTTTTCCTTCAATTTGTAGTGACTTTTCCTAAACCTGAGACCCCTTTTTGCAAAGCTGGGACCCCATTTTTGGAACCTGAGATCCCTTTTCTTAAATCTGGGGGGGTCTTTTCACAAATCTGGGACCCCAAATTACAAACCAAGACCCCTTTTTGCAATTCTGGGACCCTGTTTTGGAAATCAGGATCCCTTTTCTTAAAGCTGAGACCCCTTTTCTTAAGCCAAGGGAGGCTTTGGTAAACCTGAGACCCCATTTTTGGAAACTGGAGTCCCTTTTCTTAAATCTGGGGGGGTCTTTTCACAAATCTGGGACCCCAATTTACAAACCAAGACCCCTTTTTGCAAATCAGGGACCCCTTTTCTTAAACCTGAGATCTCTTTTGGCAAACTCAGGGGATGTTTTCTTAAATCTGGGGTGACTTTTTGCAAACCTGAGACCCCTTTTTGCAACTCCCCCCCCCCCCCATTTTGCATTCCTGAGGTGCCTTTTTCCAAACTCCTCCATCCAACCTCACAAAGAGATCCCTGGCCATCAAAAAAGGGGGTTGGGGCTTCTTAACAGATAAAAAAGGGCTTAATTTGTGTATAACTCTGCTTAAACTCAGAAGCTGATGAGTTCCCACTGCTCCTCTCTGGAGCTCTGATTTGCCTTGGAAACCCAAACATTGGGTGGATTTTCAGCCTCCTCTCCCATTCCTGGATATTTTCTCCCATATAGGTGAGTTTTCAGCCTCCACTCCCATTCCTGGACATTCTTTCTCCTGTTTTGGTGAATTTTCAGCCTCCTCTCCCATTCCTGGATATTTTCTCTCATTTTGGTGGATTTCCAGCCTCCTCTCCCATTCCTGGACATTCTTTCTCCTGTTTTGATGGATTTTCAGCCTCCTCTCCCATTCCTGGACATTCTGTCTCCTGTTTTGATGGATTTTCAGCCTCCTCTCCCATTCCTGGACATTCTGTCTCCCATTTTTGTGGATTTTCAGCCTCCTCTCCCATTCCTGGACATTCTTTCTCCTGTTTTGATGGATTTTCAGCCTCCTCTCCCATTCCTGGATATTTTCTCCCATTTTGGTGGATTTCCAGCCTCCATTCCCATTCCCAGAAGTTCTTTCCTCATTTCCAGGCAGGACAAAACTCCTCATTTCCCCTAAACCCCCCAGGGCTGAGCCCCAAAGCCTCAGGAGGCTCTTTGAGGGCAGAGCTGGGGCTCAGGACTCAGAGAAATGTGGGCAAAGCAGCAAAACTGGCACTGCCACGGGGGGCACGTGCCCAGCAGGAAATACTTTCAGGCATCTCTGCTTTGATTTCCCTCTTTAATTAATTAATAAAGGGTCTATTCTTCCTTAGGATTAATCAGGAGCTGAGCTTGGGGCTGGTTGTGCTTTCCCAAGGCAGCTCCTGTGGGGCAAAAGGGGTTATAAATTTATATATTTTAGGTTTTAAATTGTATTTTAAGTTATAAATTATTTATATATTTTGTTTATATATTATTTATATTCTCTATCATAATTTTATATTTATTTATAACAATAACATAATAATATATTTTAATTTATGCATTTATAGTCTTCTATTTATATATAAATTTACCTGAAAATATATATAAAATAAAAAGATGTCATAGAAACATATTTTGTGATCTCTAATATATATAGAAATACATAAAAATAAACTTATATTGTAGAAATATATAAAGGGATATATAAATAGATAGAATAGATATAAATAGAATTTATATAGGGATATATAAATAGATAATAGGAATTTAATAGAATATATTATCATATATATAGTAATAAATAAAAATAAACTTTAGAAATATATAATATGTAATACAGGGACATATGATAGATAATAGAAATAAAATATATTATTATATATAGAGAAATACATAAAAATAAGCTTGTTGGATTATATAATGTGTAATATAGGGATATATAAATAGATAATAGAAATGTAATAAAATATGTTATCTAATATAAATATATGTTGTATATCACATAAATAAATATATACAGTGTATTAGAAAACATTTAATATAAATAAATATATCCATATATAGAAGTATATAAATCTCTCTGTGTGTATATAACAAAAATATCATTTTTATATATTTTTTTTATGTATAATTTGCAATCCCTGAGGGATTTAAACTTCCCCCTCAGGCCTAAAAAAATCTAAAAATACACCAAACCCTCCATCTTCCCTTCACTTCCAACACCAGGTTGAGCCCAATCCTTTGGGATCTTCCCCCTCCCCGTGTTCCCAATTCCAGGATATTAATCCAGGCTGACCCACTCCCAGAAAACTCAGCTGGGAAGGATTTAGGGACAAAGCCCTGAGAGGGTCCCTTTGCTGTGGGTGTTGGTGCCAGGACGGCCCCGGGGCGGGGGGTGGGTCCGACCCCCCGGGCTGGGGGTGCCCCCGGGCCAGGAGGGGGTTCTTCCCATTGTTATTCCCATCAAACCTCTCCCTCTGGGGCGCTGGAAAATGGGAAGCGGCAGCTCCGCCGGCACCGCAGCCCCTTTCCCACCTGTTGAGCTGAAATCATTCCCAGGGTTTGGTTGGAGGTTCCTCCAGCTGGAAAATGGGGAGGAGAAGGGAAGGGGTTGGAAATGGAGGGTTGGGATCTCCAAACTGCCCCACGCTCTGGAATCGGGGAGGTGGGTTGAGGAACAGGGGATTTGATGGGGAATTTGGGTTTCCAGAGAATGGAATCCTGGAATGGGTTGGGTTGGAGGGACCTCAAAGCCCACCCAGTGCCACCCCTGCCGTGGGCAGGGACACCTCCCGCTGTCCCAGGGTGCTCCAACCTGGCCTTGGGCACTTCCAGGGATGGGGCACTTCCAGGCAGGATTGGCTCTGTCCTCTCCAGGAACAGACTCCACTCACTGGGGTCCTGTTACATCCTCCCCCTCCTCTTCCTCACCACCCCCAGCCCAGCTCCCCACAATTCCCAGTGTGCCTTGGCCTGGGAATCTTTGTGTCCCTGCATTGGTCCTTCCCCTATTTCCCTTGGCCTGGGAGTGTCCAAACTGGCTCCAGCATCCCAGGAAGGTGACACCAACTCAAGGGTCTTGACTGGCCACACTTGGAACACCAGGAGTGTGTTGGAAAGACCACTGTGCTCCTCAAGAAGGTCTGTCACCTTCCCTGGGCTGTGGTGGCATCTCAGCCTCTCCTCTCCCATCCTCCTTCCCGCAGTAGTGTGGCCCTTCCAGCCCTTCATTCCTCACAGCTTGGCCAGGAGGGAGCAGGAATTCCAGGATGACTCAAAAGGAAGCAAAAAGGTTCTTTCAAAGGGTGGGAAAAGGAAGAAGCCAAAGGGTAGATAAATAATCACAGGCCAGGAGAGGAAAGAGGGAGGATGTGACTCCATGGGAAGAGTGCTGGGAATGGGACTGAGCTCACCTGGGATTGTGGATCCAGCCCTTGGAGGTCTTGGTGGGAGCGAGGGATGAAGGTCTTGGGGAGGGCAAGGGATTAAGGAAGGTCTTGGGGTAAAGAAAAGATGAAGGTCTTGGTGTGAGCAGGAATGAAAGTCTTGCCAGAGATCCAACAAGACCCGGCTGGAGAAGCAGAGCCAGGAAAGGAGGAGCTGGAGTTAACACTGGAGATCAGAGCAAGCTGGAGATGCCAGTTCCTCTGGGTGGGGGATCAAAGCCAACAGGACCTTTGCATCAGGAGCTCCCCAGGTTGCCACATTCCATGGGATGGGGATGACGGGGCTTGGTGGAGAAACTGGAGCCGGAGGAGAAACCCAACCAGCAACAGGCCAGCTCTGGGCAAAGTGGTGGAAAGAGCTGCTCCCAGAGACACCAGGACAGCTCCGGGCCCCCAAATCCATGGGCAGAGCCACGGGGAGGATTTGGGCTGCTGGGACACTTTATACCAATGACCTCAGAGTGGCTCCAAACCCTCTGGCTGGAGAGGAGCTGAGCAGGGACGGACGGATTTGCAGGTCCCAGCTCCATCCCATGCTGGAGGAGACACGGGAAGAACCTCAGGAAGGTCTTGAAGGGCACAGCTTAAACCTTGCTGGGGATGGGATCGGGTGTGGTGGGCCTGGGTGAAGCATCTGGAGGTGACCCCACACTCCTTTTGCCCCAAATTCACAGGATGTGCCCTAAAAGCAATGTGGGATCAGCCTGGAGCAGCTCCAGGGTGGGGCCACCCACCCCTAGACTTGGTATTTGGTCAAACAGAGACCTAATTCCAACCAATGACACCCTCAGGGTGCCAACACTGCCTGAACTGGCACAGCCTGACCCACCTGAGCCCAGCTCAGACCCCAAAGCCTCTGTGACCTCCTGCAATGGGAGAGAAGAACCCCAACCCAGACCCACTCCCCTCCCACCCAGGTCATGCTGAGCCTGGTCCAATCCCACCTGCAGCAGCCCAGGAGTGCTCACTGAGTTCATTCTCCCTTGTCAGCATTCCCAAGATCCAAGCAGATCATTTCCAATGGGTGATGGGATAATCCAAGGGGTTAATTAAAGAGAAATTCCCAGTGATGAGCAACTCTGTGGGACTTGTGGCACCTTCATCACAGCCAAGCTCTTGGTGTGCAAAGATCTGAAGGTGATCACACCCAAATTATGGATAATGGATGGATGGATGGATGGATGGATGGATGGATGGATGGATGGATGGATGGATGGGCGGATGGGCGGATGGAGGGAGGGAGGGGTGGATGGACGGACGGACGGATGGATGGACAGAAGGGTGGGTGGATGGATGGATGGATGGATGGATGGATGGATGGATGGATGGATGGATGGATGGATGGATGAATGGGTGGGTGGATGGATGGAAAGACGGACGGACGGATGGATGGACAGAAGGGTGGGTGGGTGGATGGATGGGTGGGTGGGTGGGTGGGTGGGTGGATGGATGGATGGATGGATGGATGGATGGATGGATGGATGGGTGGATGGGTGGATGGATGGATGGATGGATGGATGGATGGATGGATGGATGGGTGGATGGATGGATGGATGGATGGATGGATGGATGGATGGATGGGTGGGGGGAGGGAGGGAGGGAGGGAGGGAGGGAGGGAGGGAGGGAGGGAGGGAGGGAGGGAGGGAGGGAGGGAGGGAGGGAGGGAGGGAGGGAGGGAGGGAGGGAGGGATGGGTGGGTGGGTGGATGGATGGATGGATGGATGGATGAACACAGGGACAGGGATTTTGGGACTCTCCAGCACATTCCAAAAGTGGGATGGACAAGCCAAGTCCTGGGGTGCTGCAGGAATGTGCCCCAATAACCAGCAGCACTTCATCTCTCTGCAAGAAAATGGCTTTTTGGCAAATTTGGGTGGTTTCACCAGGAAAACCCTCCCTGGGAGATTCCCAGGAGCTGGGGAAGGGGCTGGGAGGCACCACCATGTCCCCACCTGTGAGGATTTGGGGTTGGATCGCTGCTCCCTCCATGTGTGGGGGGATGAACACTCTGTGTCCACAGGGAAAACCCACAGCTCCTTTTGCTTCCCAAAAAATCCAGGACTCCGCCAAGGTTGGATTCTCAAAAAAATAAAGCTTTTTACTCTAAAAAAAACTTTTTCCAAGAAAAAGACCCTTTAAAAAAATAATTCAATTTTTTTCCACAGGAAAACCTTTTTTTCCTAAAATAACCCAATTTCTTTTCCAATAAAAAGAGTCTTTTAAAAATAACCTCATTTCCACCTAAAACCACCTGCTATTTTACCAAAACCCCTCTTTTCTCTCTGAGGGCTTTTTTCCCAATAAAAAGATCCCCTTTTCCCTAAACAAACCCTCGTTTTCTCTCAAAAAAACCTTTTCTCCCTGAGAAAAATGGTTATTTTTCCCACAAAGCTTTTTAAAAATCAAACTTCTTTCCCTCAAACCACAGTTTTTCTCTCAAAAATGTGCCTTATATAAAAAAGACTTATTTAGAAAAAAAAACCCTTCCCTTTTTTTTACATCTTTACATCCCCTTCCCAAGTGGCTTCCAGGAGTGTTTTGCTCCAAGGGATCAGTTTTTCCTGTGGCTTCCAGGAGTGTTTTGCTCCAAGGGATCAGATTTTCCTGTGGCTTCCAGGAGTGTTTTGCTCCAAGGGATCTGGTTTTCCCACATTTTCTCCTCCTTGCCTGGCCCTGGGGATGTTCCTGGGGCGAAGCAAACCAGGATGAGCTGACCAGGATTCCCCAGCGATCCCATCTCTGCTCCTCCTGGGAATGCTCCAAACACCCGGAGCAGGATCCAGGAGGCTCCTCCAAGGGTGAATCCCATGGGATGTTCCCCCCACCCCACCGGTGATGGGTCCACGGGGCCGGCTGGGGGGTTGGTGATTCCTCAGGGAGGGGGAAATCCATCTGACCCCAACTCCCCTTTCCTTATTTGGGATCTCAGGGATGAAACCAGGAGGTTGGGAATGGCTGGAAGCTCCTTGGGGTGGGTGTGCAATGTCTTCTCCCTCCCCTTCCCCAAACGCTCCTTCCTCTGGGTTTTCATCCCACTCCGAGATCTGGGATGGCAAAGAGGGGATTTTCCAGGAAAAGGCATTTCCATTCCCAATCCATTGGTATTTAGGCCTTACTATATGGAATTTTCTCCAGGGGTGATTCTGAATATCCTCCCCAGTGCGAAATGGGGCCCAAAAGCATCATCAGATCCCGATGGAAACAGGGAAAAGCTCCAAAGGAGGTGAAATCCCACCAGCAGAGCAGCCCCAGGAAGAGACAAAAATCAGAAATATGGAATATTTGGAGTTGTCCCACCCAAATCCAGGGGAATTTGTTTAACTGATGTGGGATTGCTCATCAATGAGGGCTGGGGTGGGATTGTATTGATATTTCCATGAAGGAAACTTTGGGAATGAGGGGATTTTGGAGGGTGGAAGGGCTGGTTTCTTCCCTCTGTGCTACAAATCTGTGACAGAGGTGGAAAATCACATCAGAGTCATCCAAAATTGTAAAAATGGAAATAATTCCCCCACTTTAGGGGTGCATTTATTTATGAATTGATTTTTATTATTTATTTATTTCATTTCTCTCCAGCTCCAAGCCCTTTGTAAGCCTGTTGCAAACCCTTTGTAAACCCCTTGTAAGTTCATTACAACACCCACTGCAGGTCCCTTCAAGCCTCTTGGAAACCCATTGCAAGGCTTCTACAACTCCATTGCAAACCTGTGGCAAGCCCATTGCAAGCCCACTGTAAACTTGCCACAAACCAGTTGCAAGCCTTTTGTAAGCCCATTGCAAGGCCCCTGCAAGCCCAGTGCAAGCCCTCAGCATGCCTGTTGCTATCTTGTTGTAAACCTGTTGTAAACTTATTGTAAACCTCTTGCAAACCCCTTGCAAGCCTTTTGCAAACCCATTGTATGTGTTGCAAGCAGAGTCCAAGCCTGGTGCAAGTCCCCTGGAAATGTGTTGTGAGCCCCTTTGTAACCCCATTGTAAGGCCCTGGCAAACCTTTTGTGTGCCTGTTACAATCTTGTGGTAAACCTGTTTGCTTATTGTAAACCTGTTGCAAGCCCCCTGTTTGTCTAATTGCAAACCCATTGTAAGATCCTCCCAAGCCCATTGTAAAGCCCCTCCAAACCCATTGTAAGGCCCTTCCAAACCCTTTGTAGGGCCCTTCCAAGCTCATTGTAAAGATCCTCCCAAGCCCATTTTAAGGCCCTTCCAAGCCCATTGTAAGGCCTTTCCAAACCCACTGTAAGGCCCTTCCAAGCTCATTGTAAGATCCTTCCAAGCTCATTGTAAAGCCCCTCCAAGCCCATTGTAAGGCCCTTCCAAACCCTTTGTAGGGCCCTTCTAAGCTCATTGTAAGGCCCTTCCAAGCTCATTGTAAAGATCCTTCCAAGCCCATTGTAAGGCCCTTCCAAACCCACTGTAAGGCCCTTCCAAACCCATTGTAAGGCCCTTCCAAACCCATTGTAGGGCCCTTCTAAGCTCATTGTAAGATCCTTCCAAACCCATTGTAGGGCCCTTCTAAGCTCATTGTAAGATCCTTCCAAGCTCATTGTAAGGCCTTTCCAAGCCCATTGTAAGGCCTTTCCAAACCCACTGTAAGGCCCTTCTAAGCTCATTGTAAGATCCTTCCAAGCCCATTTTAAGGCCCTTCCAAGCCCATTGTAAGATCCTTCCAAACCCATTGTAAGATCCTTCCAAACCCATTGTAAAATCCTTCCAAACCCATTGTAAGGCCCTTCCAAACCCATTGTAGGGCCCTTCCAAACCCACTTCAAGCCTGCTGTGAGCTTGTTGCAAGCTTGTTGTAAACCTGTAGGCAACTCCTCCCAATCCCACCCCATCCCGGGGAGGAGGAAGCTGGGAAGCAGCACCGGGATGGAAGGAACCCCTTTGATGGTGCTCCCAACCCCCCTGGGCTCATTTCCCAGCTTGGACTCTCCTCCCTTCTGGTTCCAGTTACTCGGAGGCTCCAGAGCTTCGGGATTTTCCACCCTCTGGTGGCTCCTTCATTCCCCCCCAGCAGCTGCTCCTCCCAAAATCATGGAGGGCAAAGCCCAGGGTGGGGTTTGGCTCCTTCCTCTGTCCCTCGGTTTTCCAGTGGGAAAGACTGAAGTAAAGGAGAATTAATGGGAGATGTGGGTGAGGGAGCTGAAACTGGAGGTTCTGCAAAGTGGGGGTGGAGAGGTGAGAGCAGCCCCAGCTTACCATGGGCTTGCAACAGGTTTGCAAAGGGTTTGCAAAGGTTTTCCTCGAGGAGGTTGCAGTGCATCCAGTCTGGAATGGTCTCAATCCAGAGGGGCCCTGGGAGCAGCACGGAGGTGTTGGGGGACCCCTGGCTGGGAGGGACAAACACTGGGATTGGGGTTTGGATTCCTGGGACGTGTCTGGCTGCCCCTGAGGAAAGAAGGCACTGCCAGCCCTTTGCAAGCTCCTTGTAGACAAATTGTAAATCCGTGGTGTGCCATCACAGACCTGTTGTAAACCCCTTGCAAGCCCATTGTAACCCCCTTACAAACCCCTTTCAAGCCCACTGTGAACCTGTTGCAAATCCCTTGCAAATCCCAGAAGCCCCTTGCAAACCCTTTGCAGTCCTGTGGAAAACTCAGCTGGGACCTTGGAAGCTCATTTTGAACCCTTTGTAAACCCATTGTAAAGTTATTGCAAGCCCATTGCAAACCCATTGCAAGTCTATTCCAAGCCCACTGCACTCTCCTTGTGTAAATCCATTGCAAACCTGTTGCAAATTCATTGGGGACCTTTGAAGGCCATCTCAAGGCCCTTTCAAGCCCATTGTGAACCTGTTGCAAACTCCTTGTAAACCCATTGCAAAGCCACTGCAAACCTCCTGCAAGCTGCTCTCAAGCCTGTAGTGGACCCATTGCAACCCTTTGCAAACCCTTTGCAAGCTCATTGCAATTCATTGGGGACCTTGGAGGCCCATTTTGAACCTTTGGCCAACCCCTTGTAACCTCTTGTGAACCCATTCCAGGTCCATTGTAAATCCCTTCCAAACCCTTCTCAAGCCCGTTGGGAACCTGTTGCAAACCCCTTGCAAACTTGTTGCAAGCCCATTGCAAACCCTTTGGAATCCCATGGAAAACTCATTGGAGACCTTGCAAGCCCGTTCTGACCCTTTTCCAACCCCTTGCAAACTTGTTGCAAGCCCATTGCAAACCCTTTGGAATCCCATGGAAAACTCATTGGAGACCTTGCAAGCCCGTTCTGACCCTTTTCCAACCCCTTGCAAACTTGTTGCAAGCCCATTGCAAACCCTTTGGAATCCCATGGAAAACTCATTGGAGACCTTGCAAGCCCGTTCTGACCCTTTTCCAACCCCTTGCAAACTTGTTGCAAGCCCATTGCAAACCCCTAACAAACCTCTTGTAAATCCCTCACAGATCCCACTGGAAAGGGGGAAAAGCTCCAAAGGAAGTGAAATCCCACCAGCAGAGCAGCCTCAGGAAGAGAAAAAAGTCAGAAATATGGAATATTTGGAGTTGTCCCACCCAAATCCAGGGGAATCTGTTTAACTGATGTGGGATTGCTCATCCAGTGAGGGCTGGGGTGGGATTGTATTGATATTTCCATGAAGCAAACTTTGGGAATGAGGGGATTTTGGAGGGTGGAAGGGCTGGTTTCTTCCCTCTGTGCTACAAATCCGTGACAGAGGTGGCAAATCACATCAGAGTCATCCAAAATTGTAAAAATGGAAATAATTCCCCCACTTTAGGGGTGCATTTATTTATGAATTGTTTTTTATTATTTATTTATTTCATTTCTCTCCAGCTCCAAGCCCACTGAGAACCTGTTGCAAACCCACTGTAACCCCCTTGTAAGTTCATTACAATACTCACTGCAAGTCCCTTCAAGCCTCTTGGAAACCCATTGCAAACCCTTTGCAAGCTCATTGTAAATTCATTGAGGACCTTGGAGGGCCATTTCAAACCCATTGCAAGTCTACTCCAATCCCACTGCACCCTCCTTGTGGAAATCCATTGCAAACCTGTTGCAGATTCACTGGGGACCTTTGGAGCCCATTTCAAACCCCTTTCAAGCCCACTGTGAACCTGTTGCAGACCCCTTGCATTCCCATGGTGAACCCTTTGCAATCTCATCACAAGCTCACTGGGGGCCTTGGAAGCCCATTTTGAACCTTTTGCAAACCCCTTGTTAAGCTCTTGTCAACCCCTTGCAAACCCAGGCAAATTCCCAGGCAAATTCCCAGGCACTGAATTCCCCTGGCACCAAATTCCCCAGAACTCCATACCCTGATGTTTAATGCACCAACACTGAATATTCCAGAGCCAGTTGCAAGCCCACTGCAAACTCATTACGAGTCTGTTCCAATCCCGCTGCCCCCTCCCTGTGGAAATCCATTGCAAACCTGTTGCAAATTCACCGGGGACCTTTGAAGGCCGTTTCAAACGCCTTCCAAGCCCATCGTGAACCTTTTGCAGACCCACGGCAAACTCCTTGCCAGTGTGTTCCAAGCCCAGCGCCCCCTCCCCGTGTAAACCCTTTGCAAGCTCGTTGCAAGCCCGTCGTACGCTGGGGCTGCTCTCACAGGCCCCCCCAAGCCGCCTCCCCCCGACCCGCATCTCCCCCCGAGCCTCCTTTAATTCCACCCCTCCCGCAGGAAAGCCGAGGGGCAGAGGCAGGAGCCGGGGGCACGTCCGAGCCCGCCGGCTCAGCGGGACCCGCCGGCGGCCCCCGGGGCCCCTCGGCCTCGTTAGGGCTCATTACCGGGCGGCTCGTCTCGCTTTTCCGAGCCGTCAGTGCCCATTACCGTCGGGGCCGCGCGGGCTGGGAACGGGACGGCAGCGGCACCATCAAAGGCCGCGGGTGTCCCGCTCCAGCGGGGCGGAATAATTTAATAGAGAAGCCGATAATTTATTTTTACAAGGGTTTTTTTCCTGCTCTTACCAGGGTTTTTTTATTTTCTTTGCTGTGACCAGTCTCGGTTCAGCCCGTCAAACTCGGCCCCGTGCGCCCCCATCCCACCGCCAGGAAAACTGGGGTGTTTTTTTTTTTAATTAAGCTCCAAGGTTTTTGGCAAATTCCACTTTCCTCTTTCCAGGGATATTAAGATTTACTGGAAAGGCCGGGAAGGGCGACGGGGAGGCGGCAGGAGGTCGGTGTGTTACCACTGCTCTCTGCTGGACCCGCCGCGTTTCCCGCAGCCGGAGCCGGAGAGCGCCGGGCTGGGCAGGGCAGGGAGGAGGAGGAGGAGGAGGAGGAGGAAGGATGGTGCTGGGGGAACCCCGTCCTGAGCATCCCCAGCCGGGGAAAAGCAGGCGTTGGGGGAGATCCATGGCCCCGTGGGCAGCGGGGCAATGTCTAGAAATGCCACCCTCTCCCTGGCATTGCCACCCTGTCCCCAGCATTCCCACCTTCTCCCCGACATTGCCACCCCCTCCCCAGCATTCCCACCCTCTTCCCGACATTGCCACCCCCTCCTCAGCGTTCCCACCCTCTCACTGTCATTGCCACCCCCTCCTCAGCGTTCCCACCCTCTCCCTGGCATTGCCACCCTATCCCCAGAGTTCTGACCTTCTCTCCGGCATTGTCACCCCTCCCCAGCATTCCCACCCGCTTCCCGACATTGCCACTCTCGTCCCATTGTTCAGAATCTCTGCCCAACATTCACACCCTCTGCACAGCATTGTCACCCTCTCTCCAAAGTTTTCACCTTCTCCTCGACATTCTCACTCTCTTCCCTACATTCCCACCCTCTCCCCGGCATTGCCACCCGCTCCCAACATTCCCACCCTCTGCCCGTTGTTCAGACCCTCTGCCCAACATTCACACCCCCTGCACAGCATTGTCACCCTCTGCCCAAAACTTCCACACTCTCCCCTGCATTGTCACCCTCTCCCCAACATCCCCACCCTCTCCTCAGTATTCCCACCCACTCCCCATTGTTCAGACCCTCTGCCCAACATTCCCACCCTCTCCCCAAAATTCCCACCAGCTCTCCCATGCATTCCCACCCTCTCCCCGTGTGTGCCCTGGATCAGACTCCGCCAGGGAAGGTTTACTGGGAGGTTGGCACCCGGTGCCATCTCCCACAGGGGCAGGTTCACCGGGAGCTGGGATTTCTCTGGGGATCCGGTCCCAGTGAAAATCCCTCAAACGCAAATTCCTCGTGTCTGTGAATTCCTCATCGCCCGGAGGATCGCCGGGGCCTCACCGGGGCCTCACTGGGGCATCACTGGGACATCACTGAGGCATCACTGGGGCCTCACCGGGGCCTCACTGGGGCCTCACCGGGGCCTCACCGGGGCCGCACCGGGGCCTCACCGGGGCATCACTGGGGCATCACCGGGGCCTCACCGGGGCATCACCGGGGCCGCACCGGGGCCGCACCGGGGCCTCACTGGGGCATCACCGGGGCATAACCGGGGCCTCACTGGGGCATCACCGGGGCATCATGGGGACCTCACCGGGGCATCACTGGGGCCTCACCGGGGCCTCACCGGGGCATCACTGGGGCATCATGGGGACCTCACCGGGGCATCACTGGGGCCTCACCGGGGCCTCACTGGGACATCACTGTGGCCTCACTGGGGCATCACTGGGGCCTCACCGGGGCCTCACCGGGGCATCACCGGGGCATCACTGGGACATCACTGTGGCCTCACCGGGGCATCACCTGGGCATCACCAGGGCCTCACTGGGGCCTCACCGGGGCCTCACCGGGGCATCACCGGGGCCTCACTGGGGCCTCACTGGGGCATCACCGGGGCCTCACCGGGGCCTCACCGGGGCATCACCAGGGCCTCACTGGGGCATCACCGGGGCATCACCGGGGCCTCACCGGGGCCTCACCGGGGCATCACCAGGGCCACACCGGGGCCTCACCGGGGCATCACTGGGGCATCATGGGGGCATCACTGGGGCATCACTGGGACATCACTGGGGCATCACTGGGGCATCACTGGGGCATCACCGGGGCATCACTGGGGCATCATGGGGGCAATCACTGGGGCATCACCGGGGCCTCACTGGGGCATCACTGGGGCATCATGGGGGCCTCATTGGGGCATCACTGGGGCCTCACCGGGGCATCACCGGGGCATCACCGGGGCCGCACTGGGGCATCACTGGGGCCTCACCAGGGCCTCACTGGGGCCTCTCTGGGGCCTCACTGGGGCATAACTGGGGCATCACTGGGACCTCACTGGGGCATCACTGGGGCATCACCATGTCCTCACCGGGGCATCACTGGGGCATCACTGTGGCCTCACCGGGACCTCACTGGGGCCTCACCGGGGCATAACCAGGGCATCACCAGGGCGTCACCGGGACCTCACTGGGGCATCACCGGGGCGTCACCGGGACCTCACCTGCAGCACCCTGGGGTGCAACGAGGCACATCCAGACCATAAACCCCCAGAGCTGAACAGCCCCATGTATAATGTCCCAACCCTGAATTTCCCAGAGCCAAATGCCCCAATGTTTGACATCCCAAACTCTCAAACACCCCGAGCTGAATTCCTTGATGTTTAATGGCTCAAACCTAAATACCCCAGAGCCAAATGCCCCAACTTTTAATACCCCAACACTAAATGCCCCAGAGCCAAATGCCCCAACTTTTAATACCCCAACACTAAATACCCCAGAGCCAAATGCCCCAGAGCCAAATGCCCCAATGTTTAATGCCCCAACACTAAATACCCCAGAGCCAAATGCCCCAACTTTTAATACCCCAACACTAAATAGCCCAGAGCTAAGTGCCCCAGTTTCTAATGCCCCAGAGCTGATGTTCCAGTGCTGAAGCTCCCAGAGGTCTGTCCATTCGTGCCAAAGGCTCTGGTGCTCAGTAACCAGAGCTAAATGCCCTGGTGCCAAAGTGACTGGTGCCCAGTGTCCTGGTGCCAACCACCCGGTGCTCAGAGCTCCAGGTTTGTGCCCCAGTGTGAATGCCCCAGAGGCAACACCTCAATATTTAATGCCCCGGTGCTAATTGCCCCAATATTTTATGCCAAGGTGTTAAATACCCCAATGCTAAATGCCCCAGAGATAAATGTCCTGGTGTTTAATGCCCCAGAGTTCAAAACTCCTGCAATGTTTAATGCCCCGGAGGTCAAAACTCTGGTGTTTAATACCCCAGGGCTCAATACCCTCGTGTTTAATACCCCAGAGCCAAATGCCCCCCAGTTAAATGCCCCAGCCACCACATGTCCCTGTGTCAAACTCCCCAGTGCTTTCTGCACCAACCTGCATTCCCCAGGGAAATGAGCCCATGCTAAATACACTAATATTTCATGCTCTGGTGCTAAATGCCCCAATATTTTCTGCACTGCTGCTCAGTGCCCCACAGATAAACACCCTGAGGTTTAATGTCCCAGTGCTCAATGCCCCATACCAAAATATCCCAGGGCTAAATGTCCCAGTGTTTAATATTCCAGGGCTAAGTATCTCATTGTTAAATATTCCAGGGCTACAAGTCCCATAGTTTGCTATTCCAGGGCTAAATGCCCCAACACTGAGTGCCCCAGAACTAAACTGGTGCTTCATGTGTTGATCCACACGAGTTCAGTGCCCCAACCCCAAACCCTTGAGGGTTAAAAGCCCCAGTGATGAATATTCCAGTGCTCAGTGCCCCAGTCCTGAATGCCCCAGATCTGATTGCCCCAACATTCAGTGCCCCAAGATTTTATACACTGATGCTGAAAGCCTGAACCCTGAACACCCCAGAGCTGCACACCCTGCTGCTTGGTGCCCCAGAGCCAAATACCCCGGGGGTTATTGCCCCGGAGCCAAATACCCCGGGGGTTATTGCCCCAGGGCTAAATACTCCAGGGTTTATTGCCCCAGGGCTAAATACTCCAGTGTTTAATGACCCAGGGATAAGTACCCCGATGTTTATTGCCCCAGGGCTAAATACCCAGGGGTTAAATTCACCAGTGTTTTAGGCATTGATGCCAAATGCCCTGGTGCTCAGTGCATCAATGCTAAATGCCCCAGGGGTAAACACCTGGGTGTTTATTGCCCCAGAGCTAAATACCTCAGGGTTTATTGATCCAGAGCCAAATACCCCGGGATTTATTGATCCAGAGCCAAATACCCCAGGGTTTATTGCCCCAGAGATAAATACCCCAGGGTTAATTGCCCCAGGGCTAAATACCCCAGGGTTTATTGCCCCAGGGCTAAATACCCCAGGGTTTATTGCCCCAGGGCTAAATACTCCAGGGTTTATTGCCCCAGAGCCAAATACCCCAGGGTTTATTGCCCCAGAGATAAATACCCCAGGGTTTATTGCCCCAGGGCTAAATACCCCAGGGTTTATTGCCCCAGAGCCAAATACCCCAGGGTTTATTGCCCCAGGGCTAAATACCCCAGGGTTTATTGCCCCAGGGCTAAATACTCCAGGGTTTATTGCCCCAGAGCCAAATACCCCAGGGTTTATTGCCCCAGAGCCAAATACCCCAGGGGTTATTGCCCCAGGGCTAAATACTCCAGGGTTTATTGCCCCAGAGCCAAATACCCCGGGGGTTATTGCCCCAGGGCTAAATACTCCAGGGTTTATTGCCCCAGGGCTAAATACCCCAGGGGTTATTGCCCCAGAGATAAATATCCCAGTGTTTAATGACCCAGGGATAAGTATCCCGATGTTTATTGCCCCAGGGCTAAATACCCAGGGGTTAAATTCACCAGTGTTTTAGGCATTGATGCCAAATGCCCTGGTGCTCAGTGCATCAATGCTAATTGCCCCAGGGGTAAACACCTGGGTGTTTATTGCCCCAGAGCTAAATACCCCAGGGTTTATTGCCCCAGGGCTAAATACTCCAGGGTTTATTGCCCCAGAGCCAAATACCCCAGGGTTTATTGCCCCAGGGCTAAATACCCCAGGGTTTATTGCCCCAGGGCTAAATACCCCAGGGTTTATTGCCCCAGAGCCAAATACCCCATTCCTGCAGCAATGCTGAACACTGCTGGGAAATATCCCAACACCAATCCCGACTCTCTGCCCCTGGGGGCACACACCGACTGGGGGCACTCTGGTGTCAAATGCCCCATGAAATGCCCCAGGCACTCAGACCTCAGAGGTCACAGGCACCAAAACCCCAGAGCTCAGTGCCCCAGGGGTAAATGCCCCCATCCTTAGTGCCCATTCACTGAATGCCCCTGTGCCAAATGCCCCAGGCACTGAATTCCCAGGCACAAAGTACCCCCGAGCTCCATGTCCTGGTGTTTGATGGACCAGCACTAAATACCCCGGAGTCAAACACCTCAGTGCCAAATTCTCCAGGCACTGAATTCCCAGGCACTGAATTCCAAGGTCTCAGGTACCCCAGAGCTCTGTGTCCTGGAGTTCAGTGCACCAACACTGAATACCCCAGAGTCAAATACCTCAATGCCAAATTCCTCAGGCACTGAATTCCCTGGATGCCAAAGGCCCCAGCACTAAATTCCCTGGAGCTCAATGTCCTGGGGTTTAATGCCCCAGTGCCAAATTCCCAGGCACCAAATTCCAGGCATTAAATTATCCTGGCACCAAATTCCCCAGAACTCAATGCCCTGGTACTTAATGCACCAACACTGAATATTCCAGAGCCAAATGTCCCAATGCCAAATTCCCCAAGCACTGAATTCCCTGGAGCTCCATGTCCTGGTGTTTAATGCACCAACACTGAATACCCCAGAGTCAAATACCTCAATGCCAAATTCCTCAGGCACTGAATTCCCTGGATGCCAAAGGCCCCAGCACTAAAT